>NW_026873343.1:0-14634 GCF_032173495.1 Musca vetustissima
AGATATTAATATGTAAATACTCGAAAATTCCAGAATAAAATTTTCTATAATAAATCTATTGTCATCTAAGGATGAGCCCAAAAAAGGTTGTATTGGAAATTCATGATGAAAAATTGAAATTTTTGTTATTTCACAATTTTATTCTTTTTCACATTTTATTTTCTTCTTGTTTCACATTTTATTCTTTTTTTACTTTCGTTCTTTAGCTGTATGAGCATGATACGATTAAGAGACCAAAGATAATTTGAGGGAAAAAAGTAAAACAAAAGAAATCCCATTAAATGCAGCTAAAGACCCCATGGTAAAGCTAAGGGGGAAATGGCAAAAGATTACCGCTAATTGGATGTGAAATAATTACTTGGTTTCTATAAATAATTGAAATGGGTTTGGAGCCAAGAGTAAAGCTATTTTGTCTCGTAAATAGCTAGAGTACGTCATTTAATGACAAATGCGTTCAAAATTGTCCAATTTCGTAGGCTCGTTATATTAGGCCCACTATAGGGTCACATTACCGCGGTCCCTCCATAGGTAGCCATTCAGTAGAAATTTGTTTGGGCCCATCTGTGAGACCATATCAAAAATTTATCAAAACTCACATTTACATGTGTGCCGGTTTATTTTTCCTCATTTCAATCCTTTCACATAAACTGTATTACCAGGACTCTTTATCCATTGTTAAAAACACAATACACACTCAAACAAAGTAACAACTTTTGAAAAGTTGTTGCCACCAAAATTTACCAAATGTGCTAATGACTACTTATCTTCAATGAAAACTTTGCGTGCACATAGCACAAAAATACCCCATGTGTGTTGTTGTGGAAATAATGAAATAATCACAAAATAATGGCTAAAGTTGCTGTTGAAGAATACTATGGGTTTTTGTGTTAACTTGATGTTACCAATTATTAGGGGAAAATTAATACCGGTAACATATTTCGTTGATAGAACTTTGGATGGCTTTATGGTCCAAGGTAAAAGTATTGAGTGTTTCAAAATAAAAAATAATATTAAGGGAACCCCCCATTCTCGATTTTAATTTTTCAAGATTTTCAATGGGCTGGTAAATCAATACCAATGCTTGTTAAGATTTGTAACATTGCACATATATAATTGAAGATTTAAAAGAGAATAAAAATACTTTACAAAAAAATTTTGTTATTGTTTTGTTGTTGTTTTTTGTAATTAAACAAAAAACCTTATTTTTGATGGCGGGCAGGATAACTCCTCACTGGAACATCGGAATCCGAAATCCGGTGTTAGAAAGAGTACATGTCTGGCTCTCGTATGAACTAGGATTATTGACTTCGCTCTAAAATTAACAAAATGGTGGACCTTTGAAAAAATATTTTTGGAAAATCGGCGATTTTTTACCAAAAACCAAGTTAAAAAATAAGGAAGATCTTTACCAATTGGCTTTATCCAAGTTCATACGACTGCTATGACCTCACAGAAAAACGCGTAAAAATTTGAAATCGATTGGGTTATTAGTTTTTGAGTTATCGTGCCCGCCATTCACAAAAAATGATTAGAGAAAAACGCGTTTTAAGTTTGAGAAGCCCTTCAGCCGTCACTTGATGCTGACTCAATATATTGGCTATATCTTCAAGAGTTCTAGAGAATTTTCACTTGAAATTTTGTAGGAACATTCATTAATTAGTGTAGATTCGAATTATATCAACAACTTTTTTGACTCCGAGAATGGGGGGGTCTCCTTAATATTAAATATATGTCCCTATAGATGGGCCCGCTGAATAAATTATTTAGAACATACGAATATTTTTCTATATAAAATCTATAGTCCCAAAATTTAAAAAAAACGTATATTCGAGGCTAATAGAAAATTTATTTGTACAACATAAAGAATATCAACGCAATATCAGTTTACCTCCAGCTAATTTTTCAAAATTTTTGTGGTATCGAATGACCTACAAACCAATTTTTCTTTAGAATAAGTATCTGACATCATTCTGTTATTGTTGTTAGTTGGCCCTTGAAATACTTTTTTTGTATATTATTTATTTTGGATGTTTTTGTGTTTTGAGGTGTGTTGTTGAATCGACTCGAGTGTTTTATTATCCTTTCGGTTTACATACATTTTTGCTCGCTTCAATGATTCTTTTCAATATGAATACCCAAAAAGGACAAGAAAAAGGAATAAAGGAAGGATACAAATTCATGGAAATTGCATTATTTATTTAAAGCGCAAAAAATAACAATCTAAGAAAGGAAGGTACTATAAACAATTTTTTGCCTTTGTAATTTATGTTCTTGCTTTGGTAATCCTGTGGTTTCTTGATGGCAGGATGCTTTATCATAGATTGGTCGATTTATCATAATTGTTTGGAGTGGGTAGAGGTTTGCATGTTAATGGCAAACAGGAGAGATATTGAGAATTGAAGTGCTGAAAGCCCTTGGGTTATTTTTTTCAATTTCCTCACCAGAAATTGGTTCATTTGTGTGCTAACATATGACAAATTGGTAAAGAGATTTTAATTGACATGGTTTATTGCGAATTTTAAGATAAAGGAATTTGGCAATGTAGGTCTCAGTAGAGTTGTACATATATAGGGTAATATGGGTTGTTTATTTTGAAAGTTTTCAAAGTAATTTTTTTTTTATTTTGAACTTAAACTTGATAGACTATATAACGTAATATATTTCTAGAAAACCCAGATTTATATCAGAACCTAAAATCGACTTAAAACGGTTTCAAAACAAACGACTCATATTATAAAAATTTTTAATTGTTTTTAAAAATATATATTTAAAATCCGCGCCTTTGGTGATCTTTAAAAAATTAAAAATCCACGCGTTTGGTGGTCTTTAAAAATATTTTTAAATGTTAGATCAACATGTAAACATAACATTTTATACCCTACACAACTATGTTGTCAGGGTATTATAGCTTTGTGCAGACCCAAAAGTTTGTAACGCCGCGAAATATTGGTCCTAGACCCACCTTTAAGTATACCGATCGTCATATCTCGACTAGCTGAGTCGATCTAAACATGTGTGTCCGACCTCTATTATAATTTGTAAACACGATACAGACCACAGTTGTGAACCATCCTATTTTACGTGTAGGATGGGTTCTGGTCAATGAAGACCACTATTGTTTTTGTTAAAGATCGGTTAATATTTAGGGGATGAAATGGACCAAAAATTTATTTTGTCAGATTTTCTGGTCGCTACAGAGGCCGCAATTATGTCCCGAACATCGCGAATTTGTACGTGGAGAAGGGTATCGCGCCAAAGAATATTCATTCCTGCTTTTATAAAGATCTGTCAATAATTAACGGTTCAAATGGACCCAGAAATTGAAAAATTACAAAATTTGTATTCTATAGCGCATATATTTACCCCCGAAGGACATAGACCCGGGAAGTTGATAATATATCCAAGAGGAGTGGTTGGTATTTGAATTGATACCAATTATATTATCGTATGTACTCGGGTGCAGGGGTTACACTAAAATATTTACAAGTGTATACTTATTCACATTTTATTTAGTAACCCATTACCCCAATAGGGAGCGAAAATATAGGGGTGATCGCTTTGAAATTCTTCATGAGGATCCAGGTATGCTCAAGGACCACGCCTTTAATTTTCGGTTGTGATCAGTTGATAATATTGGGATGAGGTGAACCGAAAACTTAATTTTTGGTGTTTTTTTTTTCGAGTCGATCTATTGAAAGCCGAACATCACAACACAACCCCCCGTGAAGGGAATCTCGACAAGTAATTAGAAAGGCTGTACTGGATATTAGTAATTTTTGTTGACATCTAGTCGGTCAAGAGGGTCGCAAAATATTGCCCAAGTTCAGAATATTGAACCACAGAAAGTTAGATTTTCGTGGAAGTTGTGTAGGGTATCATATGGTCGGCCCGTCCGACTATACTGCTCCGCTCACTGGTTTAGTTTATCGCATAGTGACCTTAAAGATGATAGAATTTATAACGTAATATGTTTTGTAAAAGATATTTTTTTATATCCTCGACTTTGGTTGTTTGGTTCTATCCCCCTCCGGTGGTCATATAAATTTTATTTAAATGCATGCCTTTTGTGGTCTTTGATTTTTTTTTTTGGAAATGATCTGGAATTGATCCCTTTATATCATCATATCTTTTATTGGCCCATTAGCAAAGATTGAAATTTGTGTGGGTACATTTCATGGTCAATTGACTTCTTTTGTATCTTAGAAAAATATCGACGCATAAAAACCAAAAACTAGAAATCTATTGAACATTAGCACTAAATATTCTGTTTGAACAAAAAGGAACACAAACTTGAGCATTGCCAACAAAAAGGCCAAATAATGGCCAGAATCCATTCATCAAATTCAGTGTCCCTGTGAGTGAGAAGATGATCAAAAATATTGAAAGCATCTGACATAATATCGTTTTTATTTCAGCATAATAGACTTCTTATGAATTTTGTTTTTTGTTAAACAAAATTGTGGAAAGGTTCACAATAGGCCACATAAATAGCCATGGTCAGCACAATATGCCACCTAAGTAATAATACTAACAACAAAGGAAACAAACCTTTTAACCAAATAAAAGAGAATTCATAAAAAGGGACTTCTTCACAATCCCTATTGTAATAATATTTCCTAGTATTAAAACATTTTGTGCTTCTAAACATGTTTGTAGAGTTTGAAATTAAACATAAGAAAGGAGAAAAGAACTGTATAAAATGTTCTTTACCAAATCTCCAAACATATTTGACTTTGAAACATTATCTATTAGACTTTAAAAGTTATTCTAAAAAAATCCACGCCTCTATTATACCATGACAAATATTCTTTGAAAATTTCATACCTTTAATAGACCATTAAAAATATATTTTTAAACGCTCTGAATAACGATTAAATATATCTTAATTTCGTAAACAGTTAGATAAAATGTCAAGCAAAAATTCCCAGTAGCCTTCATAAATATGTCATTAATGTCACAGATTTCCTCACTGTAAATATACAACAATGACAACAATAATACATGTGTCTATAAATCACAAAATTAATTTAAAATCCGAGGCAAATCCCTTGATATATTAGTGCGTGAGCTTTCACATTTGAAATGTGGATTTTTTTCCCCTATTCTGTTAACATAAAGTCGTGTGTGGACCCGGGGGAATGTCCGCATGTGTTGTTAATGTCAAATGTATACAATGATTTATGATTCGTTTGACTGTCAGAAGAACATAAAAATTAAAAAAAAAATACAACATTGACAATATTAATAGGCTTTTAAAAGTCAAGTTTGGAAATGAAATATTTTTGCTTTAATGAAAAACAAAAATCTCAGATAAAATTCAACAATTTTTTATGAAATATTATATGCAACAACTTTCACACTACTACCGTCTATCATACTTTCAATAAATATTTTTAAATATGTCTCACTTTTCTCCTCGTCGATATGTTTGTAGGTCATCATTGGCCAATTAGGGTGAATGACAATTTATTCAATTTTCTAATGATAATAAATTTAAAAAGAACCATCTAACATTTAAAGGAACACTTTATTTTTTTTTTCAAGATCTACTTCGAAGTAGATAGAATGTTTTATTAAAATAAGATTTGTCAGAACAAAGGTCATAAATCATTACCCATTTAGCGTTGCGCAGGAGGTATCAAATGTTTTCGGTGTGTTTGTGCAGATTTTTTTATTTCAACAAAAATAGTGAGGGCTACAATTATACACAATGGGAAGCAACTACTTAAAGGACCTAGTGGTCCTTGCTTGTTATTTCTTAAATGACATATTTTCAGAGACCAATACAAAGTATACATGTTTCAAAGGATATTTCTTCAAGGCGTGAAGTTTTTTTGATATATATAATGGCCTAAATCCTATTACATATGTCGCGTATTCCCCTATTCGTAAGTCCTTGTTTTTGTGTGTGTATTTTTTTGCCGCATTTGTTATCAAAAAGCATGGCACGTCTCAACTTTCAACAAAATATTTTATTATGATAAATGTTAAAAGATATTTCACATTTTCAAGAAATGTTAAAAAACAACATTTTGAAAATTTTAAACTAAAAAAGTGGACCGTATGACAAATTATTAAGAATTCATGAGGGGTTTCAGTTTCGGGACATAAGTGTTGAAATATCAGATTGGATTTATTTGAACAATTTGTACAAAAACCCATTAACTATGGTTGTATAATTAAGAATTTTTCTTCAGCAAAACTTGAACAGTATGCTAAAAATTGATAATTCTCTATTAGAACTCTACCTGAAGTTTGAACAAAATTTACTTTCAAAATTACAATAATTGTTTTAATAGAAACACCGACTTCAACAAAGGTTTTATTTTCCCTCTGTCCTTGAAGAATCCTGGCATCTACTCAGTATCCTGCTGTGTGGTTCCCAAAAAAATGAAAAAATTTACATGTTTTGTGGGATATTTCAAAGCTCCTCCATTTATGAGATCTTATCTAAGACTAAAATAAAGTGATGATTTTACAAACTGAAATGGCGCTTCTAGCGCTATGTATGATGTATCTTAAAAAGTATCTTAGAAAGTACAAAAACTAAAGAATCTATTTCGATAACGATATGAAATAATAATATGAGTCAGGGGGGCATCGATGCTGTTGAACATGGCTTCAACAGTCCTCTTTCGGAATTATTAAAAGTTGTACCGTTTTTTATTTCTTCACAAAACTAAAAAAACAATGAAACTATGTCAACACAAAACTCACTCACACGTACACCTCGGACATTTGTTGATGTGGAGTGACCAGTACAAACAAAAACCTCAAAGGAAGTAAAATAGAACTTTAAATAAATAAACCCAACAACAAACACATGGTTAAATTTGGAATTGCCACAAATACAAAATACGAAGAGCCACCACGAGAAACAAACAATTCCATTAAAATTCCGTCAATGATGATGACGACGACGAAAACAAAAATGGCAACAACAATTATCGAGGAATGTACTTCTGTCATAGGCTGAGGAGTAAAATGTGCTAACTAACAATTGCAGAAGTTAGAATTTGGCTAGAATTTTTAAAAGAATATTTTTTGAAGGACCATTAATTTGTCCAAGAATATTTTAATAAATACAGTCAAAAAGCGTGAAATGTTTATTATTTTTTTTCAAAGCACAACGAAAATACGTGGTTCTTTACGATTTTCATAAGGTATAATATAAGTGTGCATTTGTATGTTGAAGACTGGATTTTTCAAGAACCATTTGAGACGTGAATTGTTTAAAGAAAATTTTATCAAGGACCACCTCAGACAGATGTGGATTTTTAAATAGAGGAATGATTTTTATACCCTACACAACTATGTTGTCAAGGTATTATAGCTTTGTGCAGCCCCAAAAGTTTGTAACGCCGCGAAATATTGGTCCTAGACCCACCTTTAAGTATACCGATCGTCATATCTCGACTAGCTGAGTCGATTTAGACATGTGTGTCTGTACGTCCGTCCATTATATTTTGTAAATATGATACAGGCCACAGTTATGGGCCACGAAATTTTGCATGTAGGATGGGTTCTGCCCAATGAAGACCCCTATTGTTTTTGGTAAAGATCGGTTAATATCTAGGTGATTAAATGGACCAAATACTTAATTTTTGTGGTCGCTCTAGAGGCCGCAATTATGACCGAAACATTGCGAATTTTTACATAGAGAAGGGGATCGGGCCAAATAATAAGCATGCCTGTTTTGATAAGGATCGGTCAATATTTAGCGGGTCAAATGGACCTTGACTTTTGTGTGAAAAATTACAAAATTTGTATTATATAGCGTATAGATTCACACCTGAAGGACATATACCAGAAAAGTTGTTGGTATATCCAAGAGCAGTGGTTGACCTTTAAATTGATACCAATTATATGGTCGTATGTACTTAGATGTGGGAGTTAAACTAAAACTTTTACAGGTGCTTATGTATTCAGATATTATTTAGTAACCCTTTACCACACTAGAGGGCGGAAATATTGCGCTGATCGCTTTAAAATGTTCCATGAAGTTCCAGTTATTTTCGGCGACGATCAGATAATTATGTTGTGATGAAGTGGACCGAAAACTTAAATTTTTGTGTTTTTTCGACGATCTATTGGCTCCAATGGGAATAAGAAGATCACAACAGAAGGGATGGGAATCTGGAAAAGTAATTAGAAGGGCTGTACTGAACATTAGTAATAATTGTCGGCTTCTAGTTGGTCCAGATGGTTCAAATATCGCCAAATATTGCCCAAGCTCAGAATTTAAATCCACAGAAAGTTATTTTATCGTGGAAGTTGTGTAGGGTATCATATGGACGGCCCGTCCGACTATACTGCTCCGCTCACTGGTTTTATGTTCTATTTAAGGAGTGTTTTTTCAGACAGGCGTGGATTTTTTAATATTTTTTAGGGAACATCAAAAGTCGTAAATTATCATATTTTTTTCAATGTGGAGGCGTGGCTTTTTCAAGCTTCATATTTTTGGGTTGGGATGGGTTACTTTGCATTTGATGATATCTTTGAAATAATTCACCAAACTCTACAATTAAATTCCATATTACAACATTTAATATATATGATAAAAACATCCTTTCCGAAGGTTTCACCACCTGGCAATTGTACACGTAACAGTTCAAGTGAAAATCAAACCCCATAGTTTCCAAATCCCAAAATTTTAGGCACACATCCATAGCATTGGAATGCATCTAGTATTCCATACTACAGAATTTTTATTTCAGTATTTGTTTTTGCATTTTTTCTAAATCTCAATGGATAGATATTTTCTATTTTTATTTGCCTCGTATTGCAACGGAAATATTGAAATAGTAGTTGAACTGCTATCAAGTTGATATCGTTGTTGTTGGGCTGGAACCATTTTTTTCTGTTCATCTCTCAGGACTTAACTAAATAGTTCGAGTATTTTGTTATCCCGACATGACATTTCATTTATTTTGAAGTATTGCTTGAAAAGTGTCAACGTTCGGTTTTATTTGGCAAACATTGATATATTTGTTTAAACTGAAGAGTATTGAGAGAATTTGGCGGCAGTTAGCAGTTCTGTTCCTTATTTAAATAGACATATATACTTCAAAACAATTCAAATTTGTTTCAATATATACAATAAGGCGATGAATGATATTTTTCAATATACAGCGAAAATAGTTTAAAAATATTTTTCAAGAAACCTTAAATGTGGATTAAACAGAATCAAGGATATTCTTTAAGTAACAGCAGTGAGGGAATTTTTTAAAAATACTTGTTTAAGTGACATTAAAGTTTTGGTAAGGCATACAGTTTTTAAAATTAGCCATAAAGAGTGGATTTCAAAACAATATATTTTTCAGTTACAACATGCGAGGATTTTTTAAATTTGTTTTTTTGCAACCATAACTCTTAAATTTTTATAAATTTATTTTGTCATCATCATACCCTTGTACCTATTTCGGTTTCGCACTAATTTGTTACATGCATTTTATTTCCTCAATAATCTTTAACTGCTTTTAATACAATTTAACGCACTTTAGCCTTTACGCACTTTACGGACATAGTAAATATCTGAATAGCACGCAATTAATTACACTTTCCATTTGCCCTTTTAATATTGCATAGTTCCTATTTATGATTTATGGCCTTAGCGTAATTTCTTCGTTACGCTTAGTTTATCGCATTTAATCGCTTGTAGTCAAACACATGTTGTTTTCTTTGTCGACTTAATATTTCTATTTAGGCATTCCGAACACGTCAAAAATGGAAATTTGAAATATAAATGGTTTTAGGTTAAACGCTTTATGAATTCCAAATCTATGGAAATATGCATAGGCAGGCAGAACAAAAACAAGTAATTATTTCCAGGAAAAATTTACATACATAAATATGTAAACACTGGGGAATATACATAATATAATAGACGTATTTTAATATTAAGATCAATTACTCCACGCATTGGTGTCATGGGAACAAACGAATAAATATGAATGCTTGATGTTTTGCATGTGCCAGCCAAAAACATCTAACCACATTTTGTTATTTAAAATTGGAAATTGAAATCAATTGTTGGTGTGCCATTCAATGCCAATGAAATCAATTTTGATTTTCTCATTTCATGCAATAATTGCTGTTACACAAAATTGAATTATGCCAAATTAAGTAACCACAAAACAAATAAATAAATAATTTGAATGTATGATTTGAACATTTGATAAGAAGGAATTTAGTATATATTCAGGAATACATATAATACACACTAATTTTTAAAAAAGTACTTATTCCTTTTTTAAAATTCGATGAATTATGGTGAAATAAAAAAAAACATGATTTAGAAAAATATTAAATTTTTTTTCTAAAAAATGTAACTAACCTTGAAATGTATTTTTTTAGAAATTAAAAAATACTTTTTGAATTTTTTATGAAATCAACGTCTTATGGTAAGATGAAAAACCTAAAAATTAAGCTTTCAATAGCACATGATAAATTACACAGTGACACATTTTTCAACTTTAAAATCTTGAACTATTATTAGCTAAGGTTTTTTTTTTAATTAATTTTTAAAATATTCGACTGGGGGTGGATTTTAGCACAATTTTCGAATAATACGTACTTATTATTGAGTCTATATCTCGTGAACTATTCGAAATATTGATTTTCTCTCTTAAGCAATCTTTTTCCTCTTACATAGATCTAAACATTTTCTCTTGAGATAAAATCAATAAAACAACACCATTATACTGAAAATAGCACAACTGCAAAAATAATTAAAATTTCGACATACTTTTTCCATGTTTTTTCACACTTATTTCAGAAACTGCTACTGACTCGACCAAACAATATATGACAAGAAGATAGTCAATAGCAAATCAAACAACTCTTCTTAAAAGCCCGATTTCATTGGTTGATTCCTTCACATAGTTATAGCCTCAAAAATGCATCAAAATGAACCACAGAAATTCAGTTTATAGAAATGAAAATTGTTATGATTTTTTCAATAAATAGGTACAAAATTGAAGTAAAAATTAAAATGTTTGGGCCCTTTGGTTTTTTTTTCGAAGACATGTCGCAGCGATATATGTACAGGGTAAACGCAGGAACTGGAGGTGGATCGACCATACATTAAGGAAAAACTGGAACAGTATTACATGGATGGCATTTAAATGGCATCACCAATGGCCGAGGAATAGTGGTCAACCCAGAAACACCTGGCGACGTACCATTACTCAAGAAGTAAGACAAACAACCTTACATCAAAGAAGCAAAAACAACTACAGCAAGTGTAATGGTGTAGGACCAATGTACGCGACATTCGGAGCAGTGCGGGATCAACACTGCCAGTATGAAAACCTTGGTTGTTGATTTCTAAAACGTCAGAATAAAATAGTTTGCCTATTTTCATCTGGCAATGCCATATCACTCGACGGAGCGGAGAAGTTGAAGAAATGTCAACTTTGCCGATGCTTGGGGAAGTATGCTGGTCTAGTCATAAAATATTTTCTTACGAAAATAAAGATATGAAAATGGTCGGAAGCGTGTTTTCAGATGATGAAATTAGCTCTGAAGCGACGAATAAATTTCAAAATATGTATATTTAAAAAAAGATTTGAAGCGTCCTTATTTTTATTTTAATGATTTTTCTAAGTATCAGTATAACATTTGAAGTGTCCTTATATTTTTATCATCAACAATAAAAATCTCATTTTTAATTTCAATTGTGTACCTATTTATTGAGTCATTAGTAGTTTCTGAAATAAGTGTGAAAAAAAACATGGAAAAAGTATGTTGAAATTTTAATTTTTTTTGCAGTTGTGCTATTTTCAGTATTATGGTGTTGTTTTATTGATTTTATCTCAAGAGAAAATTTTTAGATCTAATTAAGAGGAAAAATATTGATTAAGAAAGAAAAGCAATATTTCGAATAGTTCACGAGATATAGACTCAAAAATAAGTACGTATTATTCGAAAATTTTGCTAAAATCCACCCCCAGTCGAATATTTTAATAATTAATTTAAAAAAAAATCTTAGCTAATAATGCAAAACCCAGCTGGGGATTATCTTCCACCATCACAAGCTTCACGATTTTGGGGGTCTCGATTGGTTAAAGACTTTAGTGCTGCACAGTGTTATTAAAAAAATCAAAAATCTACGCCTCATGGTCAATTTAAAAATATATAGTTTTGTTTAACCTACGTTTTGTGGTCAAACGAAAAAATAAAAAATCTATACTTTTTAGTTGAATAAATATATTTTTTATACTACGTTTTAGACCGCTCTGGTAAAATTATCTTTATACCCTTTACCACACTGTGGTAGAAGATATTATTTTATTTAAATTCTCGCGTTGTGGTAATTCATAAAACAACAATGTCCTGCATTTAATATAAAAAAGCAGCTACTCTACCTACCATAGAATGTTGCCTCACCCACTAGTTTAAATAAAAATATCATTAGTGTTGGCAAATAAAACCCAACGCTGTGATTTTCCATCGTCATTAAAAAAAAATCCAAATATGTTCCAACTCCTAAGAATATACTCCCCTGCCACAAACCCTGTTGCATGAAAAACTACAACTAAAATACAATTAAATTTTCTGTTATTTGGATTTGTATTTCATTTAGTGCCACTCTCCCTGTGTCAGTCATTAAATTGTATTTATGTCTTTTATTTCATGTTGTTTTATTTTTAGCTTTTTTATTTGTATTAAGTTCGATTGCGGTTTTAATTTAAAACCCATTGTTTGGTTTTATATGCAAGCAATAAAAGCCTTTATTGACCCAAAATGAACATTTATTGGAAAATGTAATGAAATGCTATTTGCTTTTGTATTTTGATACGGAAAGTCTATATAAAAATTTATGTTTTACTCTCATTGTTTTTATCGAATTGAATATTGATAGTTCACAAATAAAACAAGCTAAGCAATTAGTTTGTGAAGGGGATTTAATAGCAAAAAAATAAATAATTGTTAAAGAATATTTAAAAACCGTATAGAATCAATTCAGTACGCTATGCCAAATTTCGTGCAAATCGGAAGATATATAGGGACTTTGGTACACCATTTACATGAAATCGGACGAAAATATATATGGGAGCTATAACTAAATCTGAATCGATTTTCCCAATTTCAATAGGGTTCGTCCTTGCGCCAAATAGACTAGCTGTGCCAAATTTCATCCAATTCGGATCATAAATGCGACCTGTACTTTGTTTACATATTCTCAAAAGGAATGTGTCTATCTCGTTTCCTTTTGCCTGTTACAAACATATGCACAAAGACATAATACCCTGTACCACAGTGTTGTGAAGGGTATAATTAAGATTTAAATTGTTATAAAAATATGTTACTTCATAAATAATTCAATAAATTAACATCAATTTTCATTTGCATGTAATGAAATAATGTATCATATATTTTTAGAAAATGACACAATCAAATAGAACTAAATTATAGAGTCATCTATGCAGATTCAAACTAATATTTCATGCAACTAATTTCTACAATTTCCTTTGCTAACGAATTAATTAGTTTAAATTTATTATTGCTGAATTAATTTTAGTAGCAATAGATGGATGTTATTTCCCAAGAAATGGATTAAAATATTATTTTCAAAAATTATATTGCATGTGTGAAAGAATAACATAAAAGCCACAAATACTCAAATATATTTTGCATGTATTCCTTAAATCATGTCCAACTAATAGATGCTTCATTTAATGAATCTTACATTGCAGGAGTCTAACGATTTGAATTACATAAATCAATGTATTCTAAAAATAAATAAATGAGATCAATTGAGAGACGCATTGTCATTAATTATATAAATAACCAGTGAGCGGAGCAGTATAGTCGGACGGGGCCGACCATGCGATACCCTACACAACTACCACGAACTCTAACTTTCTGAGGATGTTTATTCCGAGTCTGAGTAATATTTCGTGATATTTGCCCCCTCTTGTCCGATTAGAGGTTAACAACACCTCTTCCTTACTTTTTTCGAATATTCAGTACAGTCCTTCTAATTACTTGTCCAGATTACCTTCACGGTGGGTTGTGTTGTGATTTTCGGATTATACTCTACTCGAAACACACAAAAAATTATGTTTTCAGTCCATTTCATCCCAAAATTTTAATCTGATCATCACCGAAAATTGTAGGCGTTGTTCTTGACCATAACTGGAACTTCATGAAAAATTTCAAAGCCATCAGCGCGATATTTCTCCCTCTAATGTGGTAATGGGTTACTGAATAATATCTGAATACGTAAGCACCTGTAAATATTTGACTGTAACTCCCACATCTGAGTAGATACATCACTATATTTTGTATCACTTTAAAGGCCAACCACTCCTCTTGGATGTGCTATCAACTCCTGGGGTCTACATCCTCCAGGAGTAAATATATACAAATACAAATTTTGTCATTTTTCAAACAAAAGTCAGGGTCCATTTGACCCGCTAAATATTGACCGATCTTTATCAAAACATGCATGCTTATTCTCTGGCCCGATCCCCTTCTCCATGCAAAAATTCGCGGTGTTTGGACCATAATTGCGGCCTCTGGAGCGACCAGAAAAACCGACAAAAATTTAGTATTTGGTCCATTTCATCCCCTAAATATTAACCGATCTTTTCCAAAAACAATAGGGGTCTTAATTGGCCAGAACCC
>NW_026873344.1:0-14487 GCF_032173495.1 Musca vetustissima
CAAAAAGCGATGCTAATATATACAATATCCTGTAGATAGAACAGACACATAATCTTTAGAGGACCATTGAAATGGAATGGGGTGAAACTAAATGTGTGATATATATGGGAGCTATATCTAAATCTGAACCGATTTCAACAAAACATCATAAATATCAAACAGGACCTAATTTAGTAGGCTGTGCAAAATTTTTTTCTCAATCGGACAAATATTGGGAGTTTGCTGCACCACTTGCATATAATCGGATAAACTTATATGGGAGAAATATATCTAAAACTCAACTGATTTCATTAAAACTTCATAAACTGGACCTAATCTAGTTTGCTGTGCAAAATTTTGTCTCAGTGTGAATAATATTGGATGTTTGGTACGCCATTTACCTATATATATATAGCATCAAAATCTCAACCGATTTTCACGAAACATGGCGCACATAACTCCAGGCGTGACTCAGTACGCTATGCTAAATTTTGTGCAGATCGAAATATATATAGGGACTTTGGTACACCATTTACATAAAATCGGACGAAACTATATATGGGAGCTAAATATTAAGCGCATCCGATTTCGCTCAATTCCCTCAATTCAGTACCCTATGCCAAATTTCGTGCAAATCGAAAGATATATAGGGATTTTGGTGTACCATTTACTTAAAATCGGACGAAAATATATATGGGAGCTATATCTAAATCTGAACCGAATATTATTAATTTTTGGTGGGGAGATTTGTTACCATATACGACTACAAAATACCAAATTTCAGCGAATTCGGTAGAAAAACGCGCTCAAGAACCTCAAAATATCGAAAATTGGGGGTACTTTTATATGGGGCTACCCGAAAAAATTGACCTATATTTATAATTTTTTGTTGAGAGATTTGCTACCGAATAAGAACTCAAATTACTAAATTACAGCTAGTTCGGCGGAAAAATACGATCAAAACCCCCAAAATACTGAATATTAGGAGGTACCGATATATGGGGGCTACCAGAGAAAGATGACCTATATTTATAATTTTTTGTGGAGCCATTTAGTACCCAATAAGAACCCAATGTAGCAAATTTCAGTGAAGTCGGTTGAAAAACGCGCTCAAGAAACCCAAATTACCGAAAATTTGGGGGTACCCTTATATGGGGGCTATCCGAAAAATTGACCTATATTAATAAGTTTTTGTGGAGAGATTTGTTACCTATTAAGAATTCAAAATACTAAATTACAGCTAGTTCGGCAGAAAAATACGATCAAAACCCCCAAAATACTGAATATTAGGAGGTACCGATATATGGGGGCTACTAGAGAATGATGACCTATATTTATAATTTTTTGTGGAGCCATTTAGTACCCAATAAGAACCCAATGTAGCAAATTTCAGCGTATTCGCTCCCATATTGGGGGTACCCTTATATGGGAGCTATACCTAAACGTGGACCGATAAAGCCCATCTTCGAACTTGACCTGCCTGCAGACAAAAGACGACTCTATGCAAAATTTTGGCGATCTATCTCAATTCGTTTAGACGCTAGAGTGATTACAACAGACAGACGGATATGGCTATATCGTCATAGAATTTTAAGCTGATCAAGAATATATATACTTTATAGGGTCGGAAATGATTATTTCGATGAGTTACAAACAGAAAAACAAAATTAATATACCCTCCATATTATGGTGGAGGGTATAAAAAGGGGGTTATATGGGGACTACCCCAAAAAGGGGGTGCATATTAATAATTTTTTGTAGGGAAATTTGTTACCATATATGACTACAAAATACCAAATTTCAGGGAATTCGGTTGAAAAACGTGCTCAAGAACCTCAAAATAGCGAAAATTGGGGGAACTCTTATATGGGGGCTACCGGAAAAAGTGGACCTATATTTATAATTTTTAGTGGGGAGATTTGGTACCCCATAAGAACCCAATGTACCAAATTTCAGCGAATTTGGTTGAAAACCGCGCTCAAGAACCCTAAAATACCGAAAATTGGGGGGTACCCTTATATGGGGGCTACCCGAAAAAATTGACCTATATTAATAATTTTTAGTATAGAGATTTGCTACCCAATAAGAACTCAAAGTACCAAATTTCAGCGAATTCGGTAGAAAAATGCGATCAAACCCCCCAAAATACCTCAAAATTGGGGGTACCCTTATATGGGGGCTATCCGAAAATATGGACCCATATTTATAATTTTCAGTGGAAAGATTTGCTACCCAATACGAACTCAATATACCAATTTTGAGCGAATTCAGTTGAAAAACGCGCTCAAGAACCTCAAAATACCGAAAATTGGGGGGTACCCTTATATGGGGGCTATCCGAAAATATGGACCCATATTTATAATTTTCAGTGGAAAGATTTGCTACCCAATACGAACTCAATATACCAAATTTGAGCGAATTCAGTTGAAAAACGCGCTCAAGAACCTCAAAATACCGAAAATTGGGGGGTACCCTTATATGGGAGCTATGCCTAAACGTGGACCGATAAAGCCCATCTTCGAACTTGACCTGCCTGCAGACAAAAGACGACTCTATGCAAAATTTTGGCGATCTATCTCAATTCGTTTAGACGCTAGAGTGATTACAACAGACAGACGGACAGACAGACAGACGGACAGACGGACAGACGGACAGACGGACATGCTTAGATCGTCATAGAATTTTACGCTGATCAAGAATATATATACTTTATAGGGTCGGAAATGATTATTTCGATGCGTTACAAACGGAAAAACAAAACTAATATACCCTCCATACTATGGTGGAGGGTATAATAAAAACGAAGGCAATGAAAGTAACTCTTTTTTCCATTTGCTTCGTTTTGATGGTTCTGTTACGAGCCATTGTCTTCCGCTCCCCCGGATTCCTTGGCTTTAAATAATGAATAGAAATGACTTGTAAAGTTAACTGTAACGTAATTTTAATGACATGTCAAAACATGAAACACCGCGAAGGATAAGAAAATAAAATGTTATAAATTTTAATTTAGTTCTTTCGTAAGGACGAAAAAGAAGGAATAACGGAGGCATCACGAAGGATAATGAATGCTAAAGATTTTTCTGGAATATATGAGCTTGGATTTAATTAGAAATAAGCTGATGGGTTTTACCATACGCGTGGAATTTTTAAAAATATTTTTAGGGGTCTTACAATAGGCTAGGATTTTTTAAAAATATTTTCAGACATAGGTGGCATAGATTGTTTTAAATATTTTTCATGGTCCTACAATATACGTGGATATTTTAAATATATTTTTAGGGCTCTTACAAAAGGCGTGGACTTTTTAAAAAATTTCCAATACCTAACAATGGGCATGGATTCTTTAAGAAAAATTTTCCAAGGCCTAGCAATGGCAGTGGATTTTTTGAAGATATTTTTAATATAATGTTTATTTGACTCTAAAATTTTCTTCAAAACTTAATTGTCGGAAATGAAAATGTTTAAAACTTTCTCAGTTTGTTTTACCAACAATTTCCATGTCAGGCACACAACACCATTTGTCATATAAAACAACCCAATTTTCTGTTTTTTTTATATTATTTGATGTTTTTCTACCATATAGTCCTTCAGCCTTTCTCATCCCGTCACATCCCTTCCTGCCTTCTACACAAAACTTTTCTTCACACTTGCACTCATTTACACTTTACAAACAACCAGCGGCTTTTGGACAACTTTATTGCAAATTCTTAAGAATGTCTGCAGGCAGTAAATATAACCTACAGCCTGGCAGTTTCTTAGAGGGTTGAATGGGTTGGCTGGTAGCTTGGTGGGTGGGACTGGTGGAGCCAGTGGATGGTGGCCGTATGAATTCATATTAGAAATGGAAAAACAACTTTTTTAACATTTATGAGGTTTCTGTTTCCTTCATTTAAGTTAGTCAAAAGTGTTTGACACAGGTAGACACCTTTTTTATACCCTTCACCACACTGTGGTACAGGGTATTATGTCTTTGTGCATATGTTTGTAACAGGCAAAAATAATTGAGATAGACCCATGGTTCCTTTTGAGAATATGCATAGAATCACTTTCTGAGTCGATTTATGCATGTCCGTCTGTCCGTCTGTCCGTCCGTCCGTCCGTCCGTCTGTCCGTCCGTCCATGTATTTTTGTTAACAAAGTACAGGTCGCGTTTATGATCCGATTTGGATGAAATTTGGCACAGGTCACTTAATTGGCCCAAGGACGAACCCTATTGAAATTGGAAAAAATCGGTCCACGTTTAGGCATAGCTCCCATATAAGGGTACCCCAAAATTTTCGGTATTTGAGGTTCTTGAGCGCGTTTTTTAACTGAATTCGCTGAAATTTGGTACTTTGAGTTCTTATTGGGTAGCAAATCTCTCTATCAAAAATTATAAATAT
Organism: Musca vetustissima; assembly: GCF_032173495.1. NCBI lineage: Eukaryota > Metazoa > Arthropoda > Insecta > Diptera > Muscidae > Musca > Musca vetustissima. The sequence goes on from NW_026873344.1 coordinate 4,362, forward strand.
AGGTCCATTTTTTCGGATAGCCCCCACATAAGATTACCCCCAATTTTCGGTATTTTGGGGGTTTTGATCGCATTTTCCGACCGAATTCGCTGAAATTTGGTACTTTGTGTTCTTATTGGGTAGCAAATCTCCCTACCAAAAATTATAAATAACTGTCCATTTTTTCGCATAGCCCCCATATAAGGGTACCCCCAAATTTTCGGTATTTTGAGGTTCTTGAGCGCGTTTTTTAACTGAATTCCCTGAAATTTTGTACATTGAGTTCTTATTGGGTAGCAAATCTCCCTACCAAAAATTATAAATAAAGGTCAATTTTTTCGGATAGCCCCCATATAAGATTACCCCCAATTTTCGGTATTTTGGGGGTTTTGATCGCATTTTTCGACCGAATTCACTGAAATTTGGTACTTTGTGTTCTTATTGGGTAGCAAATCTCCCTACCAAACATTATAAATAAAGGTCCATTTTTTCGGAAAGCCCCCATATAAGGGCACCCCCAATTTTCGGTATTTTCGGGTTTTTGGGCTCGTTTTATAACTGAATTCGCTGAAATTTTGTAAATTGGGTTCTTATTGGGTACCAAATTACTCCACTAAAAATTATAAATATAGGTCCAGTTTTTCTGGTAGTACCCATATAACGGTACCCCAAAATTTTTGGTATTTTGGGGGTTCTGATCGGATTTTTCGACCAAATTGACTGTAATTTAGTACGTCGAGTTCTTATTAGGTAGCACATCTCTCCACTATAAATTATAAATATTGGTCAATTTTTTCTGGTAGCCCCCAGGTTTTGAGGTTGTTGAACCAAATTCTTTTTTCTGGTACAGGGTATTATGTTTTTGTGCATATGTTTGTAACATGCAAAAATAATCGAGATAGACCCATGGCTCCTTTTGAGAATATGCATAGAATCACTTTTTGAGTCGATTTAAGCACGAAATTTGGCACCGCGTAGCAAATTAGGTCTAGAATGATGTGTGTAAAGTTGCCTGAAAATCGGTTCAGATTTATATATAGCTCCCACATATACTTTCGTCAGATTTAATGTAAATGGTGCACCAAAGTCCCTATGTATCTTTCGATTTGCACGAAATTTGGCACAGCGTAACAAATTAGGTCTAGAATGATGTGTGTTAAGTTTCCTGAAATCGGTTCAGATTTAGATATAGCTTCTATATCTGACCAAATGAACAATTTAGTATCGGTTGCAGAATGACGTGTTTATGGTTCCAATTTCATTTTACTGGTCCTTTAAAAATGCGACTTCTGTTAGGATTCATCTGTTGAATATACTCAAAGTGGTGAAGGGTATCATATAGTCGGCCCCGTCCGACTTTACTACTTTCCTTACTGGTTTAAATTAAAAAAGTAGCAAACAAGACATGTTTGGAGGATCACAGAGACATAGGAAGCCTTTCAAGGACTAGAAACTATGAAATTATTACCCTTCTCATATATTTGTAGTCCAGTGTAGTTTTCCTCTTTCCTAATGCTAAGCAGCATTTTTTTCAATTTCGTAGCTGTAAGAATCTGAAGGTGTACATGCATAAGGACTCATTTATCCTGACATGTTTCTGGCTTCTTATGTTTACTTTCCTGAAATTGCTTCACAATTTTAGGCACATCTCTTTTCTTAACTAACTCTGTTACACGCTTGACCCACTTAGGCATAGAGTTTATTTAGCCAGCCACAAGCAAGACATGAATGACAGGTTGAAGGGTGAAGTGGTGTGGGTGTAATTGCTATAAACTTTTGTTTGGTTTTACAATAGGCGTGGATATTTTAACAATATTACTGAAACTTTTTAAGGTCCAGTAGAAGGCGTGGATTGTTAAAAATTAATTTTTTAGGGTCCATAGAAGTCGTGAATTGTTTTAAAAATAAATTTTAAGGTCCAGTAGAAGTAGTGGATTTTTATTGTCCAGTAATGGATTTGGATTTTTTAAAAATAATTTTTTAAGGTTTATAGCCTAAAAAGACATTTTAAGGCCTTTATCGAAAAAAAGGCATTTTAAGACATTTAAAGCCTTCTATCGCCCAAAAAGGCATTTTAAGGCCTTTAAAGGCTTCTATCGCCTAAAAAAAGTAATTTTTATTGTCCAGTATTGGAGCCTAGCCTAAAAAAACCTAAAAAAGACATTTTAAGGCCTTTAAGGGTTCTATCAACCAAAAAAGGCATTTTGAGGCCTTTAAAGGTTTCTATCACCTAAAAAAGGCATTTTAAGGCCCTTAAGGCTTCTATCGCTAAAAAAGGCATTTTAAGACGTTTAAGGCTTCTGTCACCTAAGAAACGCATTTCAAGGGGTTTAAAGGCTTCTATCGCCCAAAAAGCCACTTTAAGGCCTTTAAAGGCTTCTATCGTTTGAAAAATGCATTTTTAGGCCTTTAAAGGTTTCTATCGCCTAAAAAAGGCATTTTTAATTTTCTGTGGTCTTAAAAGACATTTTAAGGCATTTAAAGGCTTCTATCGCCTAAAAAAGGGATTTTAAGGCCTTTAAGGTGTTTTTTAATTAATTTTTTAAGGTCCGCAAGAAGGAGTGGGGTTTTAAAAATATTTTCAGTTTTAATCTGAATAAAACACACAAAACCTTCACCACACTGTGGTACAGGGTTTTATGTCTTTGTGCAAATGTTTGTAACACATAAAAATGAGTATAGACCCATGGTTTTTGACAGAATATGCATAGAAGCCACGTTTTAAGTCGATTTAAGCATGTCTACAATCAGTGTTTTATACCCTTCACCACACTGTGGTAAATTGTTGAAATTTGAACTTTGTGCATATGTTTGTAACAATAAAAAAGGAAACGAGATAGACACATGGTTCCCGTTGAGAATATGCATAGAATCACTTTCTGAGTCGATTTATGCATGTCCGTCCGTCCGTCCGTCTGTCCGTCTGTCCGTCCGTCTGTAGATGTTAAATTGTAAACAAAGTACAGGTCGCATTTATGATCCGATTTGGATGAAATTTGGCACAAGTCACTTATTTGGCCCAAGGACGAACCCTATTGAAATTGGGAAAAATCGGTTCAGATTTAGATATAGCTCCCATATATATTTTCGTCCGATTTAATGTAAACGGTCCCTATATATCATTCGATTTGCACGAAATTTGGCACAGCGTAATGAATTAGGTCTAGAATGATGTGTGTAAAATTTCATAAAAATCGGTTCAGATTTAGATATAGCTCCCATATATATTTTCGTCCGATTTAAGGTAAATGGGGCACCAAAGTCCCTTTATATCTTTCAATTTGCATGAAATTTGGCATAGAGTACTGAATTAGGTGCAGAACGATGTATGCCAAGTTTCGAGAAAATCGGTTCAGATTTAGATATAGCTCCCATATATAGGTTCGTCCGATTTAAGGTAAATGGGGCACCAAAGTCCTTCTATATCCTTCGATTTGCACGAAATTTTGCATAGAGTACTGAATTAGGTCCAGAATGATGTGTGCCAAGTTTCGAGAAAATCGGTTCAGATTTAGATATAGCTCCCATATATAGTTTCGTCCGATTTCATGTATATGGTGCACCAAAGTCCCTATATATCCTTCGATTTGCACGAAATTTGGCATAACGTACTGAAATGAGCCTAGAGAGATGTCTGCCAAGTTTTGAGAAAATCGGTCCAGAATTCTATATAGCTCCCATATATAGTTTCGTCCGATTTCATGTAAATGGTGCCCCAAAGTCCCAATATATCTTTCGATTTGCACGAAATTTGGCATAACGTAATGAATTAAGCCTAGAGTGATGTCTGCCAAGTTTCGAGAAAATCGGTCCAGATTTCTATATAGCTCCCATATATAGTTTCGTCCGATTTCATGTAAATGGTGGACCAAAGTCCCTATATATCCTTCGATTTGCACGAAATTTGGCATAACGTACTGAAATGAGCCTAGAGAGATGTCTGCCAAGTTTCGAGAAAATCGGTCCAGATTTAGATATAGCTCCCATATATAGTTTCGTCCGATTTCATGTAAATGGTGGACCAAAGTCCCTATATATCCTTCGATTTGCACGAAATTTGGCATAACGTACTGAAATGAGCCTAGAGAGATGTCTGCCAAGTTTCGAGAAAATCGGTCTAGATTTCTATATAGCTCCCATATATAGTTTCGTCCGATTTCATGTAAATGGTGCCCCAAAGTCGCAATATATCTTTCGATTTGCACGAAATTTGGCATAACGTACTGAATTGAGCCTAGAGTGATGTCTGCCTTCTTTCGTGAAAATCGGTCCACATATAGATATAGCTCCCTTTTATTATAGATTGATTTTAAGTATTTAACGTATCCTTCGATTTGCACGAAATTTGGCATGGTGCCCAAAGTCGCAATATATGGTGCCCCAAAGTCGCAATATATCTTTCGATTTGCACGAAATTTGGCATAACGTACTGAATTGAGCCTAGAGTGATGTCTGCCTTGTTTCGTGAAAATCGGTCCAGATATAGATATAGCTCTATTTTTTTATTGATAGATTGACGCACCAAGGAACCAATAGGCTGATAGGGACAAAACGTTTTGAAATTACTATAACCTAACCTGTGACATGTTTGTTTGAAATCGCTTAATATTTGGATAGAGCTTCCATATATATTTTCGCCAGATTTCAAGTAAATTGGGCATCAAACTCCTCATGTAGTCAGATTGACATACATTTTTGCACAACTTACAAAATTGAGCATAGAATTACGTATTTGCGTTTTCTAGAAGTACAGACATAGCCCAACGGATGAAATGTTAATATTTGTTTGAAGTCGATTTACATACTTTATGAATAGATCTAGGAAGATTCACATTTAGATAAATATCACATATTTTATTTCAACCAATTTCATGTTAATAGTCCTGTTTAATATACCCATAGTGGTGAAGGGTATCATATAGTCGGCCCCGTCCGACTTTACTACTTTCCTTACTGGTTTTTTTTTTGTGAGCAAAGTACTGGTCGCATTTATGATCCGAATTGGATGAAATTTGGCACAGCTCATTTGTTTGGCCCAAGGACGAACCCTAATGAAATTGGAAAAAATCGGTTCAGATTTAGATTTAGCTCCCATATATATTTTCGTTCGATTTAAGGTAAATGATGCACCAAACTCCCAATATTTGTCCGATTGGAACAATATTTTGCACAGCGTACTGAATCAGGTCCACACTTATGTATGCGAAGTTTTGTTGGAATCGGTTCAAATGTAGATGTAGCTCCCATATATAGTATTGTCCGATGTTATGTGAATGATGCACCAAACTCGCAATATTTGCACAGAGTACTGAATTAAGTCCAGACTGGAGTCTGCGAAGGTTTGTTAAAATCGGTTCAGATTTAGATATAGCTCATATATATAATTTCGTCCAATTTTGGTGAATGGTGCACCAAACTCCCAATATTGGTCCGATTGAGACAAAATTTTGCTCATACTACTGAATTAGGTCTAGATTGGTGTATGTCAAGTTTTGTTAAAATCAGTTCAGATTTAGATATATCTCCCATATATAATTTCGTCCGATTTTTGGTGAATGATGCACCAAACTGCCAATATGTGTCCGATTGATTTTGCACAGTGTACTGAATTAGGTCCAGACTGATGTCTGCGACCTTTCAGCAGTTCGGTAACAACTTTCACAACAACAATAAATTTATTGCAAAAAACTCATGAAACTATTTATGTTAAACAAAAACATGTTTATGACTATGATGAAGAGTTTTAAACAAAATTACAAAATATTTTATTTACAAAAATTTTTGGGGGTAGTGTAAAAGTTCTGGACAACAATTAAAGTAGGATATTAATATTTATCATTAGGAAAGATAGCAGTTTGATTGTTCTAATGAAATTTTAATAGAAACCTTTCGACCAGATTAAGAAATAGTGTATAGAAGGTAATATGTCAGCGGTTTTAAACAAATAGGAGTGACCTGCAAGAGGAAAGGATGTTTTGAAAATATTTGTATATTATGTTGTGATATATATGAAATTTAAAAAAATAGTTTTTCAAAGACCTGAAGTAGGGATGGATTTCTTTGGGATTGTTGTTCTCAAAGGAATCTAGGCCGCCGAAATTTTTTAATTTTTAAACATTAAAGTTGTGAAATTTTAAATATTGTTCGAGATGCTGTAAGAGGAGTAGTTTTTGAACAGTTTTTCATGTATATTTAAAAAAATATTTCTTAAAGGTTCTGCATAAGTCGCTAATTAAAAACAAGTAGTACTCATCCTAGTGTTTTTGTAAAAAAAAATATTTTTTAGTACCCATACAAGGCAAAAAAGATCAATTCGCACATATATTTAAAAATATTATATTAAGTATCTAAAAGCGCCTGGTTTAAAAAACAATAAATTACTACTTACAGGCGTTTTTTCAATTCACTTTTGTTCTGCAAACATTTGGCCTTTGCGGACTTTATAATTCTTAATTGCAAAATCTCTTAACTGGTCTTATGTTTTTGTGGGGTTTGCTGTGTAATGAAATAATTAAACATATCCATGGCATTTGTAATTAAAATAAGAACCAAATATAACATTTCGTACGACCACATGAGAATGGAAGAAGGAGCTGAAGTTCAAACACAAAACCCCTCATATTTGCTGCAGATGTGTTGTGTCAAAAAGAAATCAGACGATGAGGACCAAACCAAACGAGCAATGCATTTTAGGTCAGCACTAACACCACCACACACATATGGCAGGCATGTGGACATATGTGCATGTGTTTGTTGAGCGCAAGTGTATAATTTGTGCATATATGGTAATCATGACTATGTAGATTTAATTCTATTTAATAACACAATTTTTCCTCTCCTTTGTAAAACCACAAGAAGAGCAAGAACAAAATACGCTCAGTTCTTAATTGCCAAACATGGATGTTGGATCAGAGAGGAGGGGAAAATATTTTGTAAAAAAAAATTGTAGAATTGGATAAATATAATTTATTAATTATAAAAAACTAAGAAATGAATTTATAAAAACACAAAGAACACAAAGAAATTTTCGAATATGGGAGAAGCTAACTTCCATATCCGAAAATTTCTCCACGTCCCTGAAATATTCGTATAAATTTGGTGTTTGGTATTTTGAGTTGAAATATTAAGTCAAGGACAATAATGGAGCACAGAGAGAAAACCAGCAACCAAAATATGTGGTGTAACGTATACTTAATTTTAATTGGAATTTATTTTGTCGTATACTTAATATTAATAAAGTATACTTAAGTAATAAAATATATAAGGAAGAAAGATGATTCTAAAATTCGTACCAAAAATTAATAACATTTTACGATATATATATATTATATTTCAAAGTCTACGAATGGTCGTGAATTTTTTCAAAGAAGTGGATTTTTAAAATATGTTTTTAAGGTTCAGTAGAAGGCGTGAAATTAAAAAAAAAAAATAAATAAATTGTAAGGTCCAGCTGAACAATTGGATTAAAAAAAATATTTTGGAGTGCCAATAGTAGTAGAAGTAATTTTTAAAGGTCCAGTAGAAGGCGTGGTTTTTAAGGTCCTAGTAGATGGCGTGGATTTTATAAAAATATTTTGGAGTCCAGTAGAAGGCGTGGATTTTATAAAAATATTATGGAGTCCAGTAGAAGGCATGGATTTTGTAAGACAATTTAAGATGTAAGAGGCGTGGATCTAAAAAAAAAATTTTTAAAAACCAGTAAGATCCAATACCCTTCACCACTATGGGTATATTAAACAGGACTATTAGCATGAAATTGGATGAAATAAAATATGTGATATTTATCTAAATGTTAATCTACGTAGATCTATCCATAAAGTATGTAAATCGACTTCAAACAAATATAAATGGGTCATCCGTTGGGCTATGTCTGTACTTCTAGAAAACGCAACTACATAATTCTATGCTCAATTTTGTACGTTGTGCAAAATTTGATGTCAAACTGACTAACATGAGGAGTTTGATGCCCAATTTACTTGAAATCGGGCGAAAATATATATGGAAGCTCTATCCAAATATTAAGCGATTTCAAACAAACTAGTGACAGGATAGGTTATACTAATTTCAGAACGTTTTGTTCCTATTGGTTCTTGGTGCGTCAATTACTTAAAATCAATCTATAATAAAAGGGAGCTATATCTAAATCTGGACCGATTTTCACGAAACAACGCAGACATCACTCTAGGCTCAATTCAGTGCGTTATGCCAAATTTTGTGCTAAACGAAAGATATATAGGGACATTGGTGCAACATTTACATGAAATCGGACGAAACTATATATAGGAGCTATATATAAATCTGGACTGATTTTCTCGAAACTCGGCAGACATCATTCTAGACTCAATTCAGTACGTTATGCCAAATTTCGTGCAAATCGAAGGATTTATAGGGACTTTGGTGCACCATTTACATGAAATCGGACGAAACTATATATGGGAGCTATATGTAAATCGTGACCTATTTTCACGAAACTTGGCAGACATCATTCTAGGCCTAAATGATTAGGCTGTACCAAATTTCGTGCAAATCAAAAGATATATAGGGACTTTGGGCACCATTTACATGAAATCGGACGAAACTATATATGGAAGATATATCTAAATCAGGACCGATTTTCATGAAACTTGGCAGACATCATTCTGGGCTCAATTAAGTACGTTATGCCACATTTCGTGCAACTCGGAGGATATATAGGGACTTTGGTGCACCATTTACATGTAATCGGACGAAGCTATATATGGGAGCTATATCTAAATCTGGACCGATTTTGTCGAAACTTGGCAGACATCATTGTAGCCTCAGTTCAGTACGTTATACCAAATTTCGTGGAAATCGAAAGATATATAAGAACATTAGGGCACCATTTACATGAAATCAGACGAAACTATATATGGGAGCTATATCTAAATCTGGAGCGATTTTCTCGAAACTTGGCAGACATCATTCTGGGCTCAATTAAGTACGTTATGCCAAATTTCGTGCAAATCGAAGGATATATAGGGGCTTTGGTGCACCATTTACATGTAATCGGACGAAGCTATATATGGGAGCTATATCTAAATCTGGACCGATTTTCACGAAACTTGGCAGACGTCATACTAGGCTCAATTCAGTACGTTATACCAAATTTCGTGCAAATCGAAAGATATATAAGAACATTAGGGCACCATTTACATGAAATCGGACGAAACTATATATGGGAGCTATATCTAAATCTGGACCGATTTTCACGAAAATTGGCAGATATCACTCTAGGCTTAATTCAGTACGTTATGCCAAATTTCGTGCAAATCAAAAGATATATAGGGACTTTGGGGCACCATTTATATGAAATCGGACGAAACTATATATGGGAGCTATATCTAAATCTGGACCGATTTTCACGAAACTTGGCAGACAACACTCTAGGCTTAATTCAGTACGTTATGCCAAATTTCGTGCAAATAAAAAGATATATAGGGACTTTGGGGCACCATTTACATGAAATCGGACGAAACTATATATGGGAGCTATATCTAAATCTGGACCGATTTTCACGAAAATTGGCAGACATCATTATAGGCCTAAATGATTAGCCTGTACCAAATTTCGTGTAAATCGAAAGATATATAGGGACCGTTTACATTAAATCGGTTAAATATATATATGGGAGCTATATCTAAATCTGAACCGATTTTTCCCAATTTCAATAGGGTTCGTCCTTGGGCCGAATAAGTGACCTATGCCAAATTTCATCCAATTCGGATCATAAATGCGACCTGTACTTTGTTTACAATTTAACATGGACAGACAGACAGACGGACGGACGGACGGACATGCATAAATCGACTTAGAAAGTGATTCTATGCATATTCTCAAAAGGAACCATGGGTCTATCTCAATTATTTTTGCCTGTTACAAACATATGCACAAAGACATAATACCCTGTACCACAGCGTGGTGAAGGGTATAACAAACAAATGTACCCGGTTATTGATCGTAGGGTTAAGTCGGTTCGAATATAAAAACATATAACATATTAAATATAGTCCAATTTCCAATAGTCCTTCAATACGAGGTATCCTAACAGACCTCCCTTCAGTATAGTAAAGGGTATCATATAGTCGGCCTGTCCGTCTTTACTACTTTCCTTACTGGTTTAAAATTT
>NW_026873345.1:0-14581 GCF_032173495.1 Musca vetustissima
TAGTTGTTAACTGAAATGCAGATATTGTTGGTTTTGATAGTGGTATAAGTCAGTGTGTTCACAAAGTAATTTTGTCATGTCTTCAGATAGTGGTTCAGGTAGGATGAAGTAAAACTTTTAATGTAAAAACCTACTATTTAAAGTTAATTGTTGACATTTTACGGCGAATAAATGGAAGTAATGCTCCCAAGAAATGGAAACGAATAAGAATGATATCGTCTTCTGATGAATCAGATGCAGAACCCATACAAATGAAATCAAGATGACGTAAAATGAACGCAATTCACAGAATTATGCACAAAATATAAGAAAAATTAAGAGAAATATCATAATCGGGACATTACCACTCAAAAGCATATATTAGCTTACAGTGATGCCTGCTCTGGACAAAATCGAAACATTAACATAGTTTTAATATGGTTAAAAATTGTTCTGTCATCTGATAATAATGTTGAAACAATTGATCATAAATTTATGGTATCCGGCCATTCTTTCTTGCCAAATGATCGGGATTTTGGTTTGATAGAAACTAAAATTAAAAAATCTAATTATTTATACGCCCCTGAGCATTATTATAATTTAATAGAATCATGTAAGATGAGAAACCTATTTCCGTAGTACAAATGGATCAAAAAGATTTTATTTCTACAAAACAACTAAAAGAATCAACGAATAATAGAAATAGAAACATCAATGGAGAAGCTGTGCCTTGGTTAAAAATACAATGGATCAGATTTCTAAAAAATGCCCCATATAAGACGTTTTATAAAACTTCCTTGGATGACAACTCCGAATTCCTAAAAACGGAAAACCTAGAATATACGGAAATATTGATTTACTTCCATTATACACAACCATTAGACCAATAACAAAAAAACGTAAAGATATGATGGATCTACTACCCTATATTCCACCAATTTTTCACAAACACTTTATTTATCTAAATACTAATGAATAATTTACTTTGTCACAATGAAATGAGTTTGAATAAAACGTTAATTACTAATAAAGTTGTTTCATTTTTGGTATAAGTCATTTATAAAGTCATGCAGTTAATTTTGAAAGTGGTACAAGTCATTTAAGCCTTTCAAAACCACATTTTCTTTTAAAAATGGCAATAAATTTCACAATCATAATAAATACTTGTTTGTTGGGACTACTTTAATGTCAGAAAAATCATAATCCATAATGCAAGAATATTTTTTAATCATTTAAAATGCAAAACTCTAAATATCTCGAAACAAAAAAAATATGACTTATACCACTTTCAAAATCATGGGCACATATATCTTCGTCCGATTTAAGGTTAATTGTGTACCAAAGTCCCTACATATCTTTCGATTTGCACGAAATTTGGCACAGCGTACTAATTTATGTGTAGAATGATGTGTGCAAAGTTTCGTGAAAATCAGTTCAGATTTAGATATAGCTCCCGTATATAGCTTCGCCCGATATTAGGTAAATAGCCCACCAAAGTCCCTAGAAATCTTTGGATGTGCACGAAATTTGGCTCAGAATTATTAAAAAGATCGAGAATGATGTCTGCCAAGTTTCGTTAAAATCGGTTCAGATGTATATATACCTCCCATATGTATTTTCATCCGATTAATGGTAATTGGTGCACCAAAGACCCTATATATCTTCCGATTTGCACGAATTTAGGTAAGCTAATAAGCTTCGTGAAAGGATCCTCCATAGCTAGGCCGATTGACACAACGTACTGATGTTATATAAATTAGTCTCTGTCAAGCTTCCCTGAAATCGGATTTATATCAAAACGCGTCTTCTGTTAGGATACATATGTAAAATATACCCAAATTGGTGAAGGGTATCATATAGTCGGCCCAGTCCGACTTTACTACTTTCCTTACTGGTTAAATTTCAATAGAGTCTGCCATTTTAAAGATAGAGCTCCGAAATGTTATTCATACATTGCTACTACTCCCTTGATGCATGGTATTGAAAATACGCAATGTTTTGGAATAGCTTCACAGAGATGAAATACGTTTTTTTTTATAGCATAGCTGAAGGTCAGTTTCTTCATATCAAACCTGAAGTTCTGATTTGTCTTATCACAGCTGAAGGACTGCTTATTTATAAATAAGTTGAAGGTCTGTTTCTCTATAACACAGTTGAAGGTCTGCTGCTTCATAGAACATCCGAAACCCTTCTTCATCATTGAGGATCGTCATTTCCTTAGAAGACGAGAAAGTCTGATTTTTCATAAAAGCGCTGAAGGTTTGCTTCTTCATAAAAGCACACTGGATATTTGTAGGTTAAAGTTCGATCTTTCAGCGAAAGTGGGTTCTCAGAAGACGAGAAAGTCTGATTTTTCATAAAAGCGCTGAAGGTTTGCTTCTTCATAAAAGCACACTGGATATTTGTAGGTTAAAGTTCGATCTTTCAGCGAAAGTGGGTTCTCAGGGGCAAAGTAGGAGCAAAGAGCAAAATATTGGACTACGCGTTGCATAACATCCATATGACCCTTCTTTTCCAACTGTAATTTATAATTTGGATTCTCTGAAGGTTCAATGACAAAGGCACGAAGAAAATCTTCAATATAGATACATATTCTGACATATCAGCCATAATAAGTTACCGTGCCATTACATATAGAAGCCCTTACATGAATAATTTAATAAATTACGATTTTGAATTAATTTCCACATGACAAATAATCTGATACACATTTTGATTTCTTAGTGATGTGCCATATGTTTGCCACAATGTCCGCCACACTTATATGTGTAGGTGTCTATATGAATAAATCCTATGTGAAAGGAAATCCAATATTTGCTTATTTTGTGAGTTTTGCAAAAATGCGCCAAAACAAGAATGCTTGGTTGAAAGAATGCACTGTGGGTCACGCATGGTACAATATCACACTTGGAAAAATAAAATATACATTTTAAACCAGTGAGCGAAGCAGTATAGTCGGACGGAGGACGACCATATGATATCCTACACAACTACCACGAAAATCTAACTTTCCGCGATTCTATATTCTAAGCTTGGGCAATATTCCGCGATATTTGCACCCTCCTGGCCGATTATAGGTCAACAGCTCCACCTTCTAACCCTGGCATATTTTCCAATTTATGTATTATCGAGGATAAATTTACGCCATAAAATAAAGATTTGGTCACCTTAGGTTTTGTTTGAGTTCACCGTTGGAATATTGATCGATCAATATCTAAACAGTCGTTCTAAGTACTTGGTCAGATCGCCTTCCCCGTGTTTTGTGTTGGAAAGTTCGGCTTTTAATAACTAGAATAGAATATCTGACAAAAATTAATTTTCGGTTCAGTGCATCCCCTAAATTTAATCTTAACACCACCGAAAATAATGGGCGCCGTTCTTGACCATAACCAGAACTTCTTGTAAAATTTCAACGCGATCAGCGTGACATTTTCGACCTCTGGGTAATATTTGAGTTGTGTTCTGACCGTCAGCGTGAATATACCTACATCGGAAAGTGAAAAGTGTTTAAGTTAATAAAAAAGTGAAGTGTAAAACCTGCCATGGAAGGTCAGCTACCTGGGAGGCGCACATAAGAGGATGAGTCGTAATGTAGCTCATCAGACGACGATAGCTACGCAAGCAGCAGCGAGCGGTTGAACGAGAACCGCAAGAGGAGGAATGTTACCTGCGGATGTGGGGTGGCCAACAACTGCCAAATCTTCAGGTTAGTCAACACGGTAGAGAACCTAAATGAGACCATCGACATGCTCGAGGACAAGGTGGCGTCCCTGACGGAAAGCAACGCGCGCTTAATGGCGCAGTTAGATGCGGCGAATCTGAGAGCGGCTGTATATGCAGCTTGTGACCTGGACTCATCGATGGAGGTGGAAGGGACGGACGGTCCTTCAACATCTGCGGCGGCGAAGATGGTTGCTAAGGTCCCGTCTACATCGACTGCAGCGAAGGCCGGAGCGAAGCCTGCTGGCTACTGGGGGGAAAGGACGGGGAAGAAGGTGGCCCCGGCGAGTGCGACATCAGCTGGACTTGCATCTGGCAAGGCGAACGGCGGTAGAGTGGGCAGCTCGGCAGTGCCGCCCATCACCACCTACGACGTTTGAGTGAAGGAGATGACGGCGATGCTGCGGTCTACCATCGACTCCAGGGAGTTCACCCTTACGATGGTCCGTAAGGGAGTTGACTCCCTTACGTGAGGGTGCGGAATTTGGAGGTTTTCGACAAAGTTAAAGCCATGCTGGAGCAACGTGGGTATAAGCACCATACCCACACTCCGAAGGACCGTCTGCCGTACAGCGTCATCCTCGATGGCGTGTCTGCAGAATACTCCGTGGAGGAGTTGAAGAAGGAACTCAGCGGCCTTGGATTTCCGGTGCATATCCGGAGCATCATCAACATTGCAGCGGATAAGTGGTTGGTGCGGTTTGACAGGCAAACCGACATCTTCCGCGTGTACGCCATCAAGCGCCTGTTCAACAGCAGCCTGAAGGTACGGAAGAATGCCCGTAAAGGAGTGATCCAGTGCTTCAAGTGCCAGCGCTTTGGTCACATCGCTGCCAACTGCGGAATGCCTCCGCAGTGTGTGAAGTGTGCTGGTCCTCATGCCAGCAACATGTGCGAGATCCCGGGGAAGGCCAAGGAAGCCCCGAATACGATACCACATACCACGGGCTGTATGGCGGATGCATTAAAACTTCCCAAACAAGCTCCCGAAGTTTCTGTCGAGTCACTGTAGATGTGTGTAGCCTAGCGTTGTCCTAGTGGAACACGACACCTCTCCTGTTGGACAATTCTGACCGTTTCTGGTCAATTGGTACCTCCAAACGGTCCAGTTTTTGACAGTAGAAATCAGAATTTAGCGTTTGATCATATGGAAGCATATGGAAGGGTGCGGAATTTGGAGGTTTTCGACAAAGTTAAAGCCATGCTGGAGCAACGTGGGTATAAGCACCATACCCACACTCCGAAGGACCGTCTGCCGTACAGCGTCATCCTCGATGGCGTGTCTGCAGAATACTCCGTGGAGGAGTTGAAGAAGGAACTCAGCGGCCTTGGATTTCCGGTGCATATCCGGAGCATCATCAACATTGCAGCGGATAAGTGGTTGGTGCGGTTTGACAGGCAAACCGACATCTTCCGCGTGTACGCCATCAAGCGCCTGTTCAACAGCAGCCTGAAGGTACGGAAGAATGCCCGTAAAGGAGTGATCCAGTGCTTCAAGTGCCAGCGCTTTGGTCACATCGCTGCCAACTGCGGAATGCCTCCGCAGTGTGTGAAGTGTGCTGGTCCTCATGCCAGCAACATGTGCGAGATCCCGGGGAAGGCCAAGGAAGCCCCGAATACGATACCACATACCACGGGCTGTATGGCGGATGCATTAAAACTTCCCAAACAAGCTCCCGAAGTTTCTGGCGAGTCACTGTAGATGTGTGTAGCCTAGCGTTGTCCTAGTGGAACACGACACCTCTCCTGTTGGACAATTCTGACCGTTTCTGGTCAATTGGTACCTCCAAACGGTCCAGTTTTTGACAGTAGAAATCAGAATTTAGCGTTTGATCATATGGAAGCAACTCATAATAAATAATCCCCTTCCAGTCCCACCAAATGCATAGCAGAACTTTCCTGGCCGTTTGTCACGAAATGGTGCACCAAGGTCCCCGTATATCTTTCGATTTGCACGAAATTTGGCATAATATTGACCCAATTATTTAGGCACGTATTTCAACAAAATTGGCTGGTATTTTGGGTTCTCATTGCATAACACATTTCCTTACTAAAAATTATTAATATTGACCCAAGATTCAGGGGTAGTCCCCATATAACGGCACCTCTCTATATTCGGTATTTTTAGGATTTTGGACACAGTTTTCAACCAAATTGGCTGTAATATTTTATTTTCATTCAAACAGGATGTATAATTAATGATCCACTGTGCATTACCCACTTCTCGACGACGACGAAAACATTCATTTGTGTGTTGTGTACACAACCAACACATACATTCACACACATGTGAGTAAATACAGACATTTATAGGGCAACGGAAACCCGGTAGCAGTAACGACAACAGCAACAGTAGCAGTGAAATAAACAAACACTATGTTTGGCTTGTATTCTGATGCAGCATAATGTTTAGATTTAACCTTGCATTTAATCCGACAGTTACAAAGATACACAGATTTCTAACTGCAAACGAATGCATTCTAGACGAAAAAAATTCAATACAACGGTGTTACTGGTAGTAGTAACAGCAATAATGAATACAGTTTTTGCAATTTGGTCAGGAAGAGAAGGAGAGAGAGATAGATTTAAATTTATAATGACTGAAGAAAGAACATTTGAAATACGGCTGGAAATTTTTGAAAATGTTAACGTTGGGATTAGGAAATGTGAAGTAATGGACAAGATCCAAAAACGATCAGTAATAGTTTTTCCAAATTTCGTCTACAAAAAAAAAAAATCCGATATGAACTATACTCGACAAAAAATATTCTGTATTGTGGTCCAATGTATGTCTAACTTTGTCATATAATCTTTATACCCTGCCTGCATTTGTGTATACGCTTGTAACAGGCAAAAAATCAACATAGGCCCATAGCTACTTTTGAGAATAAACATAGAATCACTTTCTGGACCGATTTATGCATACACGTCACTCCGTCCGCCTGTCTATGTATTATTGTAAGCAAAGTACAGGTCGTATTTATGAATCGATGAGATAAAATTAGGCATAGCTCACATATTTGATCCCCATTGATATTGTTGAAAATCGTTTCAGATTTAGGTAAATGGTGCAGATTTACATGACTTCACTGAATACCCAATTGAATATAGAATGACGTTAGTTAAGTTTTATTGAAATCGTTGGAGACTATGACATAGCTCCCATATTTACTTGCGTACGATTGTAAATGGTGCACCAAATATCCAATGTTTGTCCGATTGGGACGATATTTTGTGCAGAGTACTACATTGAACCTAGAATGATGTATATTAAGTTTTGTTGAAATCGTCTTAGATTTAATTATACCTCCAATATAGTTTTTATTTGTTTTTGTCTGATTTCCTGACCTGCATTAAATACACAATGTTTTTTAGATTGCGTAAAATTTAGTATATCAAATTGAACACAGAATGACGTGTAATAAGTGCTTTTTAAAATCTGTTAAGTTACAAGGATTTTAGAACTAATACGATTAAAATAAAAGTCATCTAAATATCAGTTTCTAATATTGTAGAACCCAAATGCCACTGAACTACAACCTTTGAACACATTCTTATGAGACATTCTCGGTTTCAAGAATGTCCCTATGAAGTTTCAAGGGAAAATATCAACAACTCTTTAAGATATAGCCGATTTATTGTGCTAGCATCAAATGACGGCAAGAGGGCTTCTCGACACTTTTCGCATAATGGTGGGTACGTAGGTCCTTCTTAGTTATCCTTTTCATTGCAAACCTTAGATCATTGAGCTCAACTCGAAAGATCATAAATAAACTCACTTACAATTGCATTCAAATGATCACTGCCCTTACAAGACAAAATTCAAATAACAATAAGTTCGAACTTAGGTCCTCTGAGCAACACAAATATTTTCAGACCTTTTAACGTTCTGAGCCATCGACATACTTCCTAAAAAATCGGCTTTAGAAAGAACTGTTTCTATAATGAAGACAAATGTCGAACCTTAACAAATTTAAATTTAATTCGGATATGCAAGTTCGGATCAGGGCGAAATAAATACAAGTTATCAACAAACGACCTTTGTAAAAGTCACATAGTCCAATATGTCTGATGAGCCGCTTAACCAACGGCGGAACGCGTCGCATAATGGTGGGTACGTAGGTTTTTCCCTGGCTTTCCTTTTCATTGCTAAGCTCGACTCAAATAACAAAAAAGCTAACTTTTTTGGAAGACAAATATATATTTATTACCATGCTAAAAGTCAATCCGATTTGATCCAAACTTCACATAATAAAATACTTCCATCGAACATACTTAAAATACCCTTCTTGATCTTCCTCTATAAAGTATCAACATTTTGAATTATATGAGAACCTAATTCTATCAAAACTTTCTAATATTAACACCCTCAGCCTCAGTTTGGCTAATGAGGGTGTATACACTTTATTGAAAATGTGTATCATCGAATTATTGGTTTAAGACCATAAATATATTTGGACTAATTTTGTTTCAGACCAGACAAGTGCAGACTTCGCACATCGTAAAATTTTCGGACCAATCGGACAAATCCAATATCAATTGACTGGAGTATGCAATTTGGCCCAAACTGTGCACATTGTAATATTTTTTGCTGAATTCAAATGGCGCTCATCGGTATCTTCCCCAACAAGGCCCAATTTGAAAAATATGACTCACGGAGTATTCAATTTGTCGTGATTGCACATGGTAATATATTTTATCAAATCCAGATAAAAACCGAAGACGAGACCCGTCGATCCACTTCATCTGGTACCTTGAAAGTTTGTAAATTTACTATAAGACGAATTCTTGCAACGAATGGTGAATCCTGTGTTGTGGTAACCTAGTAGTCCCCAATATTTATACTAACCATAGATTTAGTATAGGTATCGGATATACTTCATCTCTTGTAAAAATGTAAGGTTTTGTGTATACTACATACTATATCGAAGGCTGGTGGTATACAACTGTCGGTGACACTGACTGACACGTTTTTACTTGTTTTGCTAAATTGTGTTTGAACATGGGAACCATGTATTTTCGACTAGGACCTACCAAAAATTTTTAAATGGTTAGGAATTTATATGGGCACCATGTTAAACCATAACAATTTTCTGCAAAGAAGTGTTTTACCTCCAATTAAAACAGGTATCTCAAATTGCAGCTACTTCGGAAAATCTAAATATCGGAAATCGGTCGATAATACTATATTATATGCTGACTATAATTTTCTACATTAACAGCGAAGTCCAAATTACCGCGACTTAGGTTGGAAACCCCTAGTACCTGAAATTGGACGTGTCTTTTATATTGGGGTTATGTCAAAACATCGACGAATACGAGGTCTAATAACAAATATTGGCTATTTTCCAATTTGTCAAATGTAGTTGAAATCATAGTGTCATTATTACACAGAGGTCTTTAGACAAATGTCACAAGGGGGGGGGGGGGCTTCTTCATAACCTATTTCGGCAAACATAGATGGCTTAACGGCCGGAGTTTTTTTGCTTCTAGTCAGAGTCACAAAATGCTTATTTCCTCAGAGTCCGAGGACTTTTGACGATTCGAAGCTCGCCTATGAAGATGACCTGTTTCCGTATCGTAGAAAACGGACTTGTCACTTATGGTCACAGATAACCCTTAAGAAGGTAGTTGGCGTACGTGTGTATACAAAATATCCAGGTTATTAGGTTAACACCATTCCATACTGGTAGCTTAATAACAGCGAAAAAATGAGGCCCCGTTGAGGCATTTTTATACCCTCCACCCACCCTCCACTTCGCGCCAAATATACTAAATTTTTTATTCCGTTTGCAACACTTCGAAATACTAGCCTGAGATCCCATAAAGTATATAAATTCTTGATAAAAATAAAGTTCTAGGACGACTTAGCCATGCCCGCCTTTTGAGGTCACGGTAGGGCTTGTTAAAATTGTTCTCATACATTACTATTACTCCTATGATGTTTGTTATAGCACATAGGACCAATCCACTTTTCAGGAATATCCCATATAACGGTACCCCCCCTCATATTCGGTATTTTAAGTACTGACTTACTTAGCTGGCTTCTGACAGAACTTTCCATAAGACATAAGCCGAGCATAGAAAAGGTTTCCGTCGGTCTTTTGCGCAGTTTTTTTCCAATTTGAAAGACCATTTTCGACGATGTTGTCTTCGACTTCATCCTTCCAGCGTATTCTTGGCACCCATGCTTCAGATCCATATAACAGCACGGGTAGTATCAGCGTCTTGTAGAGTGTGAGTTTGGTCTGGCGGGAGGTGGCTTGCATTTGAGTTGTTTGCTCAGACCATAGTAGCATCGGCTGGCCATTACTATCCTTCTCCGAATTTTAAAACTGATTTCATTCGTTTTATTTATGGCGGTACCAAGGTATATAAAATCTTTGACTCCCTCGAAGCTATAGTTCTTAAGTTCCACAGTTGGTCCGAGTCTACTGGACGTCTTAAGCGTTGATAACATCAGCTTGGTCTTCTCACCGTTTACTGCCAGACCCACTTTGGCAGACTCCTATTCAATTGGTTCAAAGGTGGCTGTTACCGCTCTCAATGTTCGACCCATTATGTCGATGTCATCGACAGTAACATGTGTTGTTTGGTGTACAAAGTGCCATTTCTGTTCACTTTTGCCTCTCGTATGACCTTTTCCAGGAGGATGTTAAAAAAGTCAAACGACAAACTACCACCTTTTCTGAATCCTCATTCCGTATTAAAGGACTCCGAGAGGTCCTTTCCGACATTAACTGCTGATATTGTGCCTGTTAAAGTTATCCTGCATAGCCGAATTAATTTTGCAGGAATGCCAAACGCAGACATGGCTTTATACACCACTGAACGGATAGGGCTGTCAAATGCGGCTTTATAGTCGACGAATAGGTGGAATGTGCCGATGTGTTTTTCGTGGGTTTTTTCCAGGATTTGGCACAGAGTGAAAATCTGGTCAATTATGGATTTGCCAGGTCTGAAGCCACATTGGTATGGTCTAATAATGTCATTGACCACTGACTTCAGTCGTTCACACAGCACACTGGATAGCACTTTATATACGATGGGAAGGAGACTTATTCCTCCATAGTTGGCACATATCGTCTTGTCTCCTTTTTTGTGCACGGGACACAGGATGTTGAGGTTCCAATCATTGGGAATGCATTCTTCTAGCCAAATTGTACTTATCAGTTGATGCATGCTCCTTACCAGCATCTGACCACCAGTCTTGAATAGTTCGGTTTGTAACCCATCGGCACCTGCTGTTTTGTTATTCTTCAGTCGATTGATTGCTATTCTGACTTCATTTTGTCTAGGTGGTATACACTCTATACCGTCATCTATCCACTTCACTGCTACTATTTGATATCAGAAGTTTTTTTTTAAAATGCTCCTTCCAGATCCTCAACTCGCTGTATGTATCTGTCACCAGGTTGCCTTCCTTCTTTTAAGTACTTACTTGGTAGTAAATTATCCTAGGAAACAACTTATAACGAACCAATATTCTGTATATTAAAACTTTTGAAGCATTAGTTCTAACTTAACCCTTTCAGTGTTTTTGTCAAATATATTCGACATTTAAAATTACTCTCTTTCTTTGCGATTTTCGGTTATCCTATGTACCGTTACAATTGATGTTTTTGTTTTTCCTGAAAGACAGACAAAACTGTTCGAGGGTTAAAATAAAATTGTTTTTTTTTTCTAAACTCTGTGCCTTTATATGATTTTGAATACAAATTTTAGATTTTTATTCCGACGAAAATTATTAATATTGACCCATGCGTCAAGGTAGGTCCCATATAACGGTACTCCCATATTCGGACTTTTGGGGATTTTTTAAAACGTCTTTTAACGGAACGGACAGCAAATCAGCCTACAAAAAATGATCAATATGGGTCCACTTTTTAAGATAGACCCGACGTTACGGTTCGTCTCAAATTTCGTTATTTTGGGGCGGTTGTGCACGTGAATTCACACTTGGAAGCAAATTTCTTGCCAACATTTATGAACATTGGTCCATTTTTATAGCCCCATATACCTCCATTATTCAGTGTTTTTGGAATTATGGGATTTTTTTGCCGAATGGGCTCTTATTTAATTCTCATGGCGTGTTAAATTTTCCATATCTAAGGTCCCGAACGATTACAGGTATTTTAAACGTACGTAGCACTACTCTTAATGATCTTTGAGAAATTCTGAACCTTCACCTATAAAATAAATTCATTATTTAAGTTTCCCTTACATATTAAATACCTCATTTTTATCACACAAATGTCGTGCTAAATGTCACCCACATAAATAGAATTGTCACCCTTGTTGCTATTTGACCTGCCACATTACTTCTTTCGCTAAAAGCGTATGCGGTGGCGATGATTATATAAATAAAAACTGTTGGTGAGTGATGACTTTTTGAAATCTGTTGAACAACGTATTTACAAACATATGTGAATTTTTTGTATGTCTGTGTGTGATTTCCATGAATCCACCTCTAAAATATTAGAGAAAACAAACCATTGCTGCTGCACTTTTGTTTTATTTTTATTTGTTTGACAACGGAAAAGGGTTACTTTAACATTTGGTTGGCCAAATGCACTCACATACGATATTTGTTTCACGGTTTACTTGTTTAGTAATTCAAAAAGGCGATATGGTTCTGCTATATATGTTATATGCGGTCCACACCAGTAGCTGCAACAGCATCAGCATCAACAGAAGGTTGTAATTGTTGTTCACTCGAAAGTTACAATGACATCGGGGTTTTCAGTCTCTTTTGTGGTAGCCAGAAAAAATCACGGTCTTTGCAAATTTACGCTAATAACGTAGCGTTTCGTGTGTGTGCGACCGTATATACAAATATGCATATTGATGTGGGTACACGGAAGTTAACAAAGGAATACAAAGAACGACAAATGAGTGCGAGGGGTCCGGAGGGATAATTTAATTAAGATAAGTTAAAATAGTAAATATTTGTTCAAGGATCTTAAATAGGCGTGGATTTTTTTTTAAAATATTTATTAAGGACCTTCAATATTCAGGTGTGGATTTTTTTAAAATTATTTTTGAAGGACCTTCAATATTTAGGCTTGGATTTTTTAAAAATGTATAGGTAGGGAGTTTTTAAAAAATATTTTTTCAGGGACCTCAATAAGCGGGGACTTTTTGAAAACTTTTTTTTTCGGGGACTATACACGAGCGTGAATTTTTTTTTTTCAAAGACTATATACAGGCGAGGATTTTTCTAAAAATATTTTTTAAAGTACTATACAAAGGCGCGGGGGTGGCGTAGGGGATGATAGATACCAAGCAACGGCTTTGATTGGCTTTAACGTGGCGAAATTCAGGATTATCTTGGTTCCTCTTTCATCTCAATTGTGGACACTGTCCTTTTCGCTGTGCCACATGGTGTAGCTATTTTCATCACCCGATGAAATAGTGAGCTAATATGTGCCGCGAGTTCACCCATAAGAAGTATAAAAAAGGGTTGAAGCGTCGGGTTATAGTTGCCCCCACTCGGAAAACCGAACCTACTATGAAAAAACAAAGAAAAAGAATACCAAACCCCTCCCTAATGTTGACGATCCCTGCAAACGTATAAAGGACCACGATCTGCGAATCTGCACGTTGTTCAGAACAGGCGCAGTGTTCGCTTTGACGGATGTACTCAAGAAGTACAAAGTCAATATTATTGCTATGCAGGAAATGCGATGGAAAGAGACAGCCGTATGTAAATCAGACGATTACGCACTGTATTATAGCTGCAATGAAACGAGACATGAATTTGGCTGCGGATTTATGGTTAGCAAGAGAGGTTGGTTAGCAAGAGAATAAGAGACTTCGTCTCCAAACATACTCCAGTAGATGAGCAAATTGCCACAATCCGTGTAAAAGCGAAGTTTTTCTACATTAGTCTTATTTGCGCCCATGCTCTGACCGAAGACAAAGATAAGCAGACCAAAGATAAGCATATGACCGTTGCGCTGGCCATGACATTAAAATTCTGCTAGGAGATTTTAATGCAAAAATCGGAAAGGAAAATACCTTTGGTCCCATCGTCGGAAAATTCAGCCTCCATGAAGAATCATCCGACAACGGCATGAGGTTGATTGACTTTGCGGCAGCAAAAACATGGTAGTTAGCAGCACCAGATTCAAGCATCTCGATATATACAAGGCCACTTGGATTTCTCCCGATCAAACAACGAGAAATCAAATCGATCATGTTGTGATAGACGGAAGGCATTCATCCATTGTTTTAGACGTTCGATTGATCCGAGGAGCGAATATCGATTCGGACCATTACCTTGTGGCAACCAAGGTTAGTACCCGTCTTAATGTAGCAGCAAAGGTGCGATCTAATGTAACACGGAAATTCGACGTCGAAAAGCTGCAAACACAACACCTCAACTTACCCACCTGCTTGACGAAAGCACTTCTTATCCCGATAATAGTATAGAAGCACAATGGCAAAGAATTGCCCACTCCCTATAAACTGCAGCAAAATCAACACTTGAATACCAAAGACCACCATCAAGAAATCCGTGGTACGATCAGGAGTGTCGTAGTGCTACTGATATGAAAAACGCGGCGTATAGGGCAATCCTGCGGACTGTAGCAATACGTAATGCGATGCGAGAAAAGGAGCAAACGTATTTTCAGAAGAAAAAGATAAAGAACAAGACCAAAACGAAGGCTTTGGTACAGGCACATCCTCCTGTAGAGATGAAGAAGGAAACCTGGTGACAGATAAAGACAGCGTGCTGAGGATCTGGAAGGAGCATTTTGAAAAACTTCTGGTATCAAATAGTAGCGGTGAAGAGGATACCCCAGAGCCAATAATAGATGACGGTATAGAGTGTATACGAACTAGTCAATCGTCTGAAGATTGATAAAGAGCAATACAT